>NC_139042.1:69465799-69468299 GCF_965140915.1 Aythya marila | reverse complement strand
TCAGTTCTAGAAAATTAAATCTATGAGCTTTGAAGACTGCTTATAATTTTACACTCTCTGGTACAACAATGCTGTGTAATACTGTGAAAAGACTATCAAAGTTTTTACTTCATCCTAGCATAGATTTTATTTTCTATGCTATTAATGGTTTGCAGAAACACTTTTCCAGCAAAAAAACCTACTAGAAGCAAAGGCAAAATGACAGTCCAGAAAATGATCATTTGTGTGCAGGAAAGCACTCTGTCTACATTTTAACAAATTCACATCACTGAAACTTTTTGCACATCACTACATAAATCGTGTTGTTAGTTGAACATATAATTCAAATGCTGTATAATAGGTATTTATGTATATGAGTACACCCAGTTATACTTCTAGGGCTTACTCTAAACCCTTGCAAAAAAATCCTGCTGTCTTCAAAGGGATTTAGATATACTTGCTAGCTATCTGCCTATAAAAGTTTCTGGCTCACCTGCTGCCCAAACAGAGATGCATTAAAGCAGGATAAAGAAAGGCAGAAAAAGAACTGAGCTCATTTTAAAGTGGCACAGAGTGAAATGGTCCTCTGCAGGCACATAAGGCTGCTACAAATGAATACATGGAGCCATTCCTACCTTCCCAAATTATTGAGACAAGCTAACCTGCTGCTTATACCTCTAGAAAAGTACAAGTATAACCACAATTAAAATTTACAATTACCATATTTCACTGAGTAGCTCTGAACAGTATTCCAGATAAGCTGAAGAATAAACATTTGCTGGAAAATCTTCAATAACAGTTTGAACGAGAACGTATCACACAGTTACACATGTAAATAGTGAAGCTTTGCCCTGTGCATTTTTTTTTCCTCCCGTTACATAAATGTATGCTTAAGGTGAGTAGACACTGTATTATTTTGTCCCATAGGCAAGACTAAGAAAGCTTTGAAATAATCACCTGTTCAGCATTCATCTGATACCCAATAAATTTTGTGAGGAATATGTCAGAATTCTGGTTTCATATCACTGCCACAATCCTGTGCATTTAGGACAGAATACTAATCATTTAATGCAGAAGAACTCACGCACAACCTGAAAATACCCATTATAATTCCTTATTAATGGACAAAACAGGCAACATAAGGAAGGCATGTAGAAACACAAGGGAGACCAGAATAGATGAAGGACATGAGAACTAAGAAAAATAGTTATTAACAGAGTTAAATAAAGAGAAATATATATATATATATATATATATTTAATGGTGTAGCAAAAATATAAAGAAAGGTAGTCCATAATCTGCAAGAATATAAGACTTTCCCAGTCTTTCCCCTTACCCCCCTGAAACATCATTTTAAAATTTTGCAGTGTAGAAAGGAAGGAAACATTAATATGTAACCTGTCTATCATGTTAATTGTGAACTGATGCTTCAAACTTGGCAAACCAAGTGTTTACAGATATTGTAGCAAGAGTCAGAATGCAAAAGAAAACAAAGATTTTGGGAAGAAAAAAAAAAGTATACATCTGGAAAAAAAATAAATTATACATGCTCTGTTGCATTCAGAAGCCTGTTAACTTATAATTTCTACTAGTATGTGTCTTACCTTGTCAGGTAGCCCTGCTGAATTCCATGCTTCTGTGGGTGCTGTGCATGCTTCTGCACCCTGTTGAAATGAATTCTTCTATTGTGGAGTGAAATTAATGCCTTTCTAACTCAAAAAAAAAAAAAAAAATATATAGAACCAGAACAAGGCCGAAGTTTGGAGTCTCACAGAGGCTTCACACTTATTTACTTTATTATTATTATTATTATTATTATTACTATTTTAAGGCTAGGAAGATTTGCCAGTTTTTTCTCCAGGATTTTCCTCACAGGAATATGATACATGTGTACATGTATGCATTGTATCATGTATGGGTGATGGGGACTTCAACAGCAACAACCCTACCATGACAGGAAAGGTTGGACATGTTTTAGTAGGTGATATTGGTAGTAGGGTGATGGTTAGACCAGATGATCTTGAAGGTCTTTTCCAAACTTAATGATTCTATGATTCTGTGACATATTAGCACAAGCTGTGCGTTGCAAGAAAAGCCTCTAATGGGGAGTATATGTCTATCCTCAAGTGGATGGTGAAGAGACTTACTGAACACTTGACTTATTGAACTTCAGCAAAATACTAGGAACCTTGGCTTTTATCCTATCTTATCTTTGCACAACTTCTCTGGTCTAGCCACCTACAGCATTGCAACTCCAGCTGTGCTTCACAAGCCACACATGTAAGAGAGTAGAAAGACTTTCTGTGTTCAGTTGCAAGTCCTTTCTCTCCTCCAGGAAAAATCTTAGAATATCAGTCTAAGTCTTAATGAATTTCATGCAAAGAGCATAGAGAGAAACATTCTGGAAAAAAAAAAAAAAAAAAAAAAAAAAAAGTAATATGCTGCACTGTTGTGTTTTTTGTTGTTGTTGTTGTTGTTGGTTGGTTGGTTGGTTGGTTGGTTTTGGTTGGTTTTGTTTTTT